>NC_053119.1:41182221-41224721 GCF_010015445.1 Perca fluviatilis
ATTTGGGGTGCAGGCAGACATTTCAGAGCTGATATCTTTTTGAATGAGTAAATAAAAGTAAGTCTACCTGGCTAGACTACCTGTTTTTTTGTTGCTTGAACAGCATTGTATTCATCATCAGTGGTGGACCAGACTGACTGGACCAGGTACTGCTGACTAAAAGCCTAAAAGAGTCTGTACTGATTATATCGCCGTAACACAAGTACTCGACCATCTTCAGCTTAGAACGAGTGATCTTCACAATCCAAACTGAATTAGGGTTAGAGTTGAAATTTGTAGTTACCAGCAGCTGTCAATGTTTTAAAGGGCTTGTCAGAAAGCAATGTTTTCCCTCGGTTTGTGGGAGACTTAGGTGCATGTATGTGGCGGGGGGTTTAGGCGTCCTTCCTCAAGAAAATGTGACGCTTTGAAATAAAAAAAAAAATAAAGTCTTTTTGGACCATTCCCATATCTGTGTCTAAAACATGGGAACAGCTAGAGCAGATAATAAATACATAACAATCACAACTTGTTAGAGAAGTCCACTGGGGACAATCATAAGATCTGAGTATTTCTGATCTCTGATCATTTAGTGGGTTTAGGTGCTGCCAAAAACGGCTGGGGTGCTCCACCTAAGTCTTGTGACGGTGGGAAAACCCTGAGAAGGTCTGACTCAAAACAGTTTGACCCTTATGTTGTCCTCGGGTCAAATTGGATCCGTTTTCAAAGTTTGTTATATCAGAAATATGGGTTTCTCTAAACTAAAATGCCCCAAAATAACATGGATGCATGGATGGTCCATACAACGTTCTTTGCAGGTAAAATTAATGATTCCTTTCGATTTGAATTTTGGGGTGTTTTATTCAATTTTATAGCATTTAAAAAAAATAAAAAACAGCATCCTGACTAAACTTTGATATAAACCCGTTGATCTCAAAGTCTAATCTCATCTATTAGACAAAATAATTCATCATTTCTGCTTTCTTTACTCAAAAGTTAGGTATAATGCCATATAAATTAAGTTTATTGGTCATGAATTCAATTTTTTTTTTTAAGAAAAAATGAAAAAAACGCATCGGGGGAAAAAGCGACAAAAATGCTGGAAAAGGTGCAAAGAAAACGTTAATTTTCAATTTTGACCCAGAAGGACAACAAGTTAATGGTCGACGGGAAGACAAGGGATAAGTTTAAGTTTATTTTTCCACATATGGAGTTATTTTGTAACAATGATGATTTTCATTTTTGATTTTGTCTCTGTCTAGTCCAATGCCTTGCCCAGCCATGTAAAGATCTCGGTGTCCAGACAGACCCTGTTTGAGGACTCGTTTCAGCAGGTCAGAGACCAAGCAAACACACTTCTCTACTACACTCTCTACTACAAAGGCCATATGCATACTGTATAACAATTAAAAAAGTACTGAAGATTAAACAAAAACATGTGATTAGTTAACTCTGTTATCTGAACTTTGACAAGGCATATTTCCATTTTTCATCTGTATGTAATTCCAAAGTTGCTCCAAAATGTTCCATAGATTTGTATCAGCCTGTTTGGACTTAAGTATCTGCAAACCGGGCTTAGATATATCCATACATCTCATGACACATTACAGTTACCACATATAGGAAGAAAATACACAACATTCATTTCAGACTTCACACAATAAAAGAATGATGACATTTAAAAATGTACTTCGTAGTCAGGAAAATGTTCTATCAATCTCAAATTTTACCTGTTAAAAATCATTGTATGTTTATGAATAATATGTTATGGTTTGTCATCAGATCATGAATGTGAAGCCATACGACCTTCGCCGCAGACTCTACATCATAATGAGAGGAGAGGAGGGGCTGGACTACGGCGGCATCGCCAGGTGAGAGCAACAACAAAACAAGCGCACCTGTCTTCTTCTTCCTCACATTCTCTCATTTTGTATGTGCTGCTACAGGTAACTTAACCCATAGGTCTTTGATGTCGGTGACGGTGATGGTGTGTTTTTCCTTTTCCTGCTACTTCTTGAAGCTCTGCACAGCTTCCTCCTCCACTGGAACCAGCTTCTAAGTTGGTGTTAACTGCCGTTCTAGACAGGATTCAAACTATTTTAAAAGATCATAAAGAGGCAACGGGCATTACAGGGTTCTTGAGTTGATTTTGCTCATTTATCAACAGCAAAGTAACTGTACATGAGCCAGCGTTGGCTCATCAGGCTAATTTTCATCTGTTGTCCCTGGCCAGTTTTAAAATGGCAACCTAAAAAAATAAAATACAAAAAAATGACTTAATACAGTAAAAGTAAAAGCAACATACACAGACCAACATTGCTCAACAACAAGTAACAAACACAACACATCAGACAGCAAGCAACAAAACAAGACAAATCTGCAGGCGGGAAGCAAAAGTCAACAGGCAGTCAGCAGTCTAATGTGCACATATCTGATTATTAATAAGCCAGTTCTTCAGCTGACCAGTAAAAGAACGATCAGTATTTACTTCTCTTAACTGCATTGTCTTTAGATGCTGTTACTTCGAGTGGGAATGAGACAGTCCCCTCTTTCTGGCTTTCAAATAGAGATGTTCGATACCGATACCAGTATCAGAAATGGCTCCGATACTGCTTAAAGCGATGGTATCGGTATCGGCAAGTACTCAAGTTTATGCACCAATCCGAAACCACGTAATCTAGACCCAAAAAAAATCTACTTCAAAGTGGTGTATTTATGTTCTCTTTCCGTTATGACTGACTGTCAAACTGAGCCAGGCTGTACAACAAAGTTAGCAATCATATAACATCCATTCAGTGATAGTAGTATAGAGCTGTTAAAAAATAATAAAATATAGGATAAATTGGTATCATAATAGGGTACTTGGTAGAATTGTGTGTGTGACGATGAAATTCTCTCTGGTGGCCAGCAAACCAAATAACACCTCCTACCCTCTTGCAACATCTCTGCCCTCCTTTCCTTACCCCCCCCCTCCCTACCTCCCTCCGTCCACCCATCACATGTATCCATCCTGCCCCCCCCGTGTCTGCTGTGTTCCAGGTCTTCCTCTCTGTATATGTTGTTTATTTTTCTGTTGGCGGTGTTCTCATTTTGTTTCTGTTTGGTTTTGCATTGTGTCTCTGTCTCCGGTGTCACGGCAGTGGTTTTACCCTATGGTAGGTGACATTATGCTGTTCTACCACAGGGTAGAACCACGGACGGGATGTTGTGAGGTGTCTGCGTCCGTCCGTCCGTCAGTCAGTCCATATCCCCTCCCATAAACCCCAAGGGGGAGGGCAGGGGCCTTGGGAGCACTAGGTTCTGGTGCTGCAACAGCTGGTGGTGGTGCTAGTGGGCCCTCATTCTCTCTAACATGCATCCTTCCACAGTCTCTTTGTGTCTATTTGATTCTGTCCTGTTCTATTCATCCCTCATATTATATGTTTTTTGTCTCTATGTAATTTATGTGTCACATTTTGATTGTAAGATGTGTGGAAATGTGTTGATGTGCTGTATACAAGGTTCAAAATTAACTTTTTTTGTCCACCAGCCAAATATCTAATGAATGTTCAAATTTTACCAGCCATTTAATACATTTCCATAGTTTTTTTGGCTGGTAAGTAAAGCAAATCTACCAGCATTTGGCCAGTGGATGGTGCTAATTTTGGACACTGACTGTATATTGTAATTTATATTACTATCCAGAGTTGGTTGATAAAATTCTTATTTTTGACAGCTGGTCCGCACAAGATCACCATAATTCTACATTTTTCTTATTCCCGTCTAAGTTATTACCACTCTCTGCCCTGGCTCTGGCCCACCAGGCCCACTAAAGCTCACTAATTAACACGTTATATCTGGTTTGTTTAATCGGAACAAAAACCAAAGTTTAAAAAATTACAGTGTATAATTTTTCCTGGCAGAATCTATAGACTTTAGGATTTATTCAGAATTTAATTTGAGGATATACATTTTATTTTTATTTTTTTATTGTATTTGAAGTAACCTCAAAACTGGCTTCATTAAATTTGTTAGTATTAAATCAAATTAAATAGTTTTTCCTCAGAGCTCAGTGTTAACAACACTGCTCAACTGGGACCACCTCGTCACATTTAGAAGGTGGTTATTTCAAAATACTTAATTAGATACCCAACGGAGAAGAAGAACAAATATCAAATACTACATTAAGTGATGGCAACCCTGCAAAAGAAAATAAACAAACTCTTAAGTTAGACCGGCCTGAAACTTACAGACACACAACTCAGTACTGTCTTGTGATGTAATTAAACAAAGTCTTCCTCATATCTTCTAGTCTTCGTCTATGAATTATATTCATTCCACTCATCTCTAAAATCCAACCTGGGACTAATTAAAGGATAACTGGATAGTTCTTCACTTAGGCTTTAATTGATTTAGTACAATTTTCAAACATACAATGCGTCATTCCTCTGAAGAGGTAGACTTACTGTTTCATTGTGAGCTTTGTTATTTTGTGTTTTATTATTTTCTATCAACTGTGCTCGTTAAACATGTTCTGTTTTTGGATTAAATGTTCTGTGATTATTGTTTTATTTGTCCGTCTATGTTATAAGAGGTCTTTTTTTCTTCATCATCACCATGTGGTCCATGTCACATATTTGTTATCTGTTCTTGTTGCTCCTCCACTTCCTCTGTTGGACCAGTCTTTGATGAAAATTGATAGTTCTGATGTTAAGTTACAGAATCATCCAACATTATGCCCTTATGTTTCTTAAAAGGAAAATGGTCGAGCATTGTGCATGCAAAGCTTCCTCCCGTCTGTGTGTGTGTGTGTGTGTGTGTGTGTGTGTGTGTGTGTGTGTGTGTGTGTGTGTGTGTGTGTGTGTGTGTGTGTGTGTGTGTGTGTGTGTGTGTGTGTGTGTGTGTGTGTGTGTGTGTGTGTGTGTGTGTGTGTGTGTGTGTGTGTGTGTGTGTCGCTTAAACAGACACACTGACCGACAGCACACAGCAGAGGTCATTGGGTGCCTTGTGCGTCAGTATACCCTACACGCTGTTATTGGCGGGGGGGTTACACACCCACATGGGGCCCAAAGGCTATGTGCTGTCACCCATAAACGTCCTGCACAAAAAAAATAAGAAGAAAAGAGAAACTACAGGCAGAGTGCAGAGTCTCTGTAGCTACAGACAGTCCCATACACTTCTACTGGGTCATCAGTGATGATTGAGAGGCATTACTTTCGCGTTAGTCTGTACATAGTTTTTTTTTTAGGAAAATCCTACATACTATAATAATGTCCTCTTGCTCTGCAGGGAATGGTTCTTCCTGCTGTCCCACGAGGTGCTGAACCCAATGTACTGTTTGTTTGAATACGCCGGAAAGAACAACTACTGTCTGCAGATCAACCCGGCCTCCTCCATCAACCCCGACCACCTCACATACTTCCGCTTCATCGGGCGCTTCATCGCCATGGTGAGCTTCACTTTGGAATAGTTTTATTAAAATCATACTTGGGATTTGATGTGCTTTCAAGGAAGTTCAAGGTCTTTAAAAATGAACTACAACAGGCAACATCTCTGTTTTTTTTTTCTGTTTTTACTTTTACCCTGTTGCGAGTCTAGTTATTTTTCGTGTGTTTTTGTAACAGAGATTGCACAACTCAGAAATCAATGTCTTCACATTAAGTCAAGAGGACTCCTCTAAAAACGTCACTTAAGAAAATGTCACCGCCTGTAGAGACGCCCAGCTGCAGATCAGAGCAGCTGTTACAGCCCGCCTTTCAGCCACTCTCCACCACTATCTGTGTTAAAAATGGTTTAAATAGAGCAGAATAGTATGAACAGAATAAAATAAGGGGTGCTGAATCATGTGGCACAGGTCTTTACCACTAGGCCATGTGTGTGTACATGTGGTACTGTATGTGTACAGTTCAATAGTTATCCGCCTTCAGTGTCTACAGTGTATGTACATGATGTACAGTATGTACTATAATGTCTCCCTCTCTGGGATCAACTCCAGAAAGTTGTAGGTCCCAAAACCGACACCCCTACCCCTCCTTCCGTCTGCCACCCCACCCCTCTCCCACACCATGACCTCACTGCCGCACCCAGCCCACACCCGCCAGCAGCTGCCTATATTTAGTCCTAAAATGCACTTTGCTGACTTCCCTTATTAAGATGCTTCTCTACCAAGTCTCAACTAGCAAACCCTCTTACTGCCTCCTTTTTTACTTTCTGTCTTTCCACTGACACCTCCTCGTCTGTCTGTGTGTGTGTGTGTGTGTGTGCGTGTGTGTGTGTGTGTGTGTGTGTGCATGTCTGTGTGCGTGTCTGTGTCTGTGTGCGTGTGTCTGTGTCTCTCGCTGGCTGTGAGACAGACACATGGTCAGTCAGGAAACAGTAGGACAGAGCAGACTGAGTCAGTCAGTGGGCGTCTGTGTTGTTCTTGGCTCATCATAGCTCTGAGCCCTCTGTGTTCTTTTTAACATTAAACAGCTCCATCTGGCTGAGTCTGAGTCTACCTCTCTGTGAACACACACACACACACACACACACACCAAACTAAGATTATGACTTGGTTTAAAGCAGTTTAATGTGTTTGTGTTAAGTGCACACATTAGTCAGCTTAGTGTGTGTCTGTACCTTAAAGGGAAACTACAACTCTCTCCCAAATCCCAAAACTATAATGCTAAAACTCAAGTTTGTGATGTCTTCAAGTGCAAACTGCTCCATAGACAATGCATTGGTAGTATATGGGTACATTTTCTGTTTCACAACTGAGAATAGAAAAAAATAAATCTAGTCTCCCATTCATTGTCTTAAGGAGCATCTCCAGACTTTTTACTTGATGACATCACAAGTTTTAGACTTATTTCTCTGGTTTCTGGCTTTGAGAGAGAGCACCTCATGTTCACAAATATTGATTGAACTTCCCTCGGCCATGGAAATAGCATTTTGTGTTCCCCTTTAATCTAAGCGACTCTAAGCAACTCCTTGTAGTTCCCACCGTGAAAATCAGGTTAAAAGGAATGGGATAAGTCACTAGAATGTAATTTTAAAGTCAGATGTACACATGGCAGCAGCAACAATGTCAGGACCAATCAAATAAAGCTTTTGTGACTTAAAAGAATTAGTGTTGTCATGTATATAAGCAGGTGTGGAGTGTTAGTGGGTGTAATTACATCAGGCTGCCATGATTCCAGGAATAAAAGCCCCATTCATGTTTCCTGTAGAGGTGACTGGCTATTAAAACAATTCAAGAACAAATTTCAACCACATGTCATCAGTGGCTATACAATACGACTACAGGGGAAATACTCCCCCTACTTAATCTACTTTGTTAGGTTCAGGGACTCCAAGCTGCCAAAAGATCAGGTTTAGTGAACTAACACTGAGTTTTAATGTGTTTCTTTCTGGATTTGAGCAGTGAGGACCAGGAGACCTTCCTTATTGTGGTTTCTAATGTATCCAATCCTCCCCGCAGGCTTTGTACCATGGAAAGTTTATCGACACCGGCTTCACGCTGCCCTTCTACAAGCGAATGCTGGACAAGAAACCCACCCTCAAAGACCTGGAGTCCATAGACCCTGAGTTTTATAACTCCATCATGTGGGTCAAGTAAGTAATGCAGGATGGGTCACCTCTTTGTGTATTGTTGTTCACTTCTGTTCACAAGACTAGAAAGTGGAGGTAAGAACCTTTTTCACGCCTCATTTCTTGCTCCCCTTTTTAAATTCTTTTAAACTCTTATGTGTAGAATAGACCTGGGAAAATAATATATATATATAACCTCACATTTTTATTGCATCTGCTCTTAAAAAAGACACTTCCTGAATGTGGCGGAGTCTTAACACATTAGACAACAGACAAAAGGCAAAAACTAAAAAAGCAACGAACCGGATTTATTCATTATAAACATAAAATCTACAGGAAAAATTGTCAAATTAAAATATGTTTTAAGGATCACTGAACTTTGGAAAACACTTCAAGCTTTTAGGGAGAGCCTGATGTTCTCAGTTCTAGAGAAGGTAACTGTAATCCAGTGTCTAAAAGGCAGAATAGTGGGTGATTTCCAATTTAAAAGTATGCTACTTCTTGCAAGAAGTGTGGCAAAGGCTACTGCCTTAAATTTAGTTTTTTTTCTTTGTGTGTGTGTGTGTGTGTGTGTGTGTGTGTGTCCATCCAGAGAGAACAACCTGGAGGAGTGTGGCGTGGAGCTGTATTTTGCACAGGACATGGAGATCCTCGGGAAGGTTTCCACTCACCAGCTGAAAGATGACGGGGAGAACGAGCTAGTCAACGAGGAAAACAAGGAAGAGTACATCAGGCACGTTAACATAAGCAGTAATAGCCACTACTAGACAAAAATCCTCTGATACTGCCTAAAATGCTGGTGTGGCGATCAGCGAGTACTGGAGTTTATGCACCGATCTGATAACACGTAATTTAGCCCAGAAGATAATCTACTTTTAAAGTAGTTTATTAATGTTCTTTTTCCATTATGACTCATTGTCAAACTTGATAATTAAAGAAAGTATATAGTATTATATAGTATACAGCTGTTAAAACGGAATAAAATATATGACACACCGGTATCGGATCGGTACTCGGTATCGGCCAATACGCAAGTTAAAGCTATAGTGCGTGGTTTCTGTCCCCCCATGAGGAATTCTAAGTAATGACAACAAAACTGTCGCCGCGTCCGCATGATACAAGCCTTCTGTGACCGCGCACCGCCACCAACGGCTTGAATGTAACGGACCTTAATTAATATCAAAAAGTTACGCACTAAAGCTTTATGGTATTGGAATCAGTATCAGGAAAGTAAAAAATGGTATGAGAGCATCTCTGTTTCTTGGTGCAGCCTGCTGACGGACTGGAGGTTCACCCGCGGGGTAGAGGAGCAGACCAAAGCCTTCCTGGACGGCTTCAACGAAGTGGTTCCTCTGGAGTGGCTTCGCTACTTCGACGAGAAGGAGCTGGAGGTGAGGAGGAGCGGGAGGGGCTGGAGGGAGGGCCCGTGGTATCTGAAACAATATTAGAAGAAGAAGTAATAAACTGCTTTAAAATGCATTCAAGTGTTTGCAATCTAATTGTCTATTTAACCGTATGAAGTCGACGCTGTCGCCCGCGACAGGAGAAATGTGTACTTTATATGTCTTATTTAATATCTCAATACAGTGTAGAGAATTAAATTAGAATAGAGATGGGAAATGCTGTCCTGTCTCGTGTTGTCTTCTGCCCACTGAGTCAAACAAACACAAAGAAGAAAGGACACACAACTGGACTTGAAATATCATTCTGTTTGTTGCAGCTGATGCTGTGTGGGATGCAGGAGATCGACTTGGCTGACTGGCAGAAGAACACCATCTATAGACATTACACCAAGAACAGCAAGCAGATCCACTGGTTCTGGCAGGTACGGACACGCTATGGTTCACTGAGCACGAGGCCAGACCTTACAGAAAACAGGAGACTGTATATGAAGATGGGCCGTGCATCTCCATTTCCTCCCACTGTACAAAAGTGAAGCTCAAATATCCCAGATACTGGCGCTGCCATCTTATAATTTTGGAGCCAGAATCTGCACAGTACTAGTCTCGCATTGCCAGACCTTCCACCACAGCGCTGCGGAAGAAGGTCTGTTTAGTCCACACAGCATTCTGGGATGGGAGAAAAACGTGCTCTGATTTATTGGCGTTTCTTCAAACCAATCACAATTGTCTTGCATTGTCAATTGCCAGACATAGCAACAGTGCCTCTGCAAAATATTTAATAATGTGTACATTCAAAAGTAGTTTTAGTCGTGCAACAGAAAACTCCGATTGGACAGATAGTCTAGCTAGCTGTCTGGATTTACCCTGCAGAGATCTGAGGACCAGTTAACCATAGTCCTCACAAATCAGCCGGAGGTTAGAACACCAACACAGAGACAGAGGAAGGGGACGAACATCTGGTCAGAAAGAAGGACAATCCCGTAGATTAAACGTCGTCGATATAGACCAGCACAGTAGTGATCGGGCAGTGGAGCTGCGGGATCAAAGTCCCACCCATACACCCATCCGACCAATCACGAGCCAATCCCAGCTGTCAATTGTGTTGTTTCACCCTGTTTTTATAGCATTAAATAACTCATAAAAACCAAACTTATCAGAAATTAAACACTTGGAACAAACTACCTAAAATGACCGAAACCATCTTTGGGAAAAATGTTTTGATGTGTAATTAGATTTTTTTAGTTTGGCCTATGTCCTATCTGCTAACATGGAGGGGGGGGGCAGAGTTTATGACCTATCCAGATGTTTTGGCTTCACTTATACAGTCTTATGCCTCAACCCCTGATCTAAACACACACATCTGCTATGATGCAGTGTATGTGTTCCGGTGTGCATGAGCACTGATGTGTGTGATGTTAGTGAATGATAGCGTTGTGTTCCTGCAGGTGGTGAAAGAGATGGACAACGAGAAGAGGATCCGTCTGCTTCAGTTTGTGACAGGAACCTGTCGGCTGCCTGTGGGAGGCTTCGCCGAGCTCATAGGTACACGACACTGATTCACACACAGACTCCCAAACGCCACATCCGTGACTATTAAAGGGAACTACCGTCTTTTTCAACTTGTCTAAGTGGCGTAGCAACAGTGCACAACAGTACACAGTGCCTAATGTACACATTATATAATAATGTGTACATTCAATAGTAGTTTTAGACATCTGGCGAAATTTTACGGCAGCAACAGAGCAATCCTGGAAGTGGAACGTCGTGTTTATAGACTATACAAAATGTAATACAAAACAGCTGACATGATAAACCAAAGTCAAGTAAAGACAGGAATAGGTATCCCAGCCTTCCCATTATTGGTACTAAAGGCTTTTAATGTGAAAAATCGACATGACGTTTCATGTCCCTGCCCATTATTTGAATCTCGGCTTTTATATGATATTTTACAGTTGTTGCTGTTATAATATGTATGTAACTTAACTGTAAAATATTGAAGCTTACATTTGATGAAATAACTTCGGTTTTCTTCCCCGTGCAGGAAGTAACGGTCCCCAGAAGTTCTGCATAGACAAGGTGGGGAAGGAGACTTGGCTTCCAAGAAGCCACACATGGTAAGCTGCTGCCAGGTCTGTCAACATGTTAAACATTGTGTTGCAAAATAATCTAAACCCCGAGATCTGGATCCGAGCATATCCTGAAACATGTATCTTTGCCATGGCTGTTGATGTGTCTTCATCTTTGTACTATATGTGTAGTTGTTGTCTAGCTCTGTGTATTTTTCTTTTTCTTCTTTTTGAGCTGAGCTGCTCAGGAACGCAAAATGAATTCCAGTGTAAACCGACAATAAAGTTATATCGTATGTGACCTGTTAGTGACTAATGGTGACCTGTCTGTCTCTTCCTGTCTGTCTCTTCCTCGCAGCTTCAACCGTCTGGACCTGCCGCCGTACAGGAGCCTGGAGCAGCTCCGAGAGAAACTCCTGTTCGCCATCGAGGAGACGGAGGGATTTGGACAGGAGTGACGCAGGAAACGGAACACAAGGCCGCTAGAGGAGGACAGTTAATTCAATGGGATAGTTTTTTTGTTAGTAATATTTTGCATTTGTTAATCACAGAGCTGAGAAATCGTCAGTCATCTATAGCCCTTCACACCAGTGTTGTGAACTGAATTATGGGATAAAGGTGGAGCTGGGAGAAAGAGGCAGAAGTGTGTGTGTGTGTGTGTGTGTGTGTGTGTGTGTGTGTGTGTGTGTGTGTGTGTGTGTGTGTGTGTGTGTGTGTGTGTGTGTGTGTGTGTGTGTGTGTGTGTGTGTGTGTGTGTGTGTGTGTGTGTGTGTGTGTGTGGGTTCAAAAGTTTGGACATGTATGTTTATGTGGGCTTGACAGGATGGCACATACAGAGAATTATATTTGACTAGAGTCTCACCCCCCCCCCACCTCCCCGCACATACACCTTTACTCACGGCTTAGAAACACACCAAACCAGACACCAGGATAGTTTAATGTCAGCAGCAACTCACAACAGCACAGCTACCCCGCAAATGCAGTATAACATATCTACCAGAGAGAAATACTTTTTCAAACATTTTAAAGTGATGAGAGAGAGAGGCAGTGTATGAACGCATGTGTGTGTGTCTCTGTATATGAGAGACAGAACTGTAATCATGAACTAGTGCACCTCTGTAACAGAGGCTAGAGAGATGAGATGTGATTTTATTTTTTATTTTTCTGTTACTTGTGAAATCCAGCATTTTTCTTCTGTACATATCTAAAATAAATGAGATTTCAGTCTTGAGCTGTGTTGATGCTTTTTTATGGAGAGACAGTTTGATGTGATATATACATATTTTATAAACCAGAGTAAGGCATCGGATTTCAACATTTGTCATTTAAACTAATGAGTTCTCATCCACCACAACAGCAAACCAAGCACTGATGTTTTGGCAGTGGGAGGAAAAACCGGTGACAAGAGCATAGATAAAGATACATAAATCTCTCATGTGTAGTAATCAGAACTGGTCCAAATTCAGCACACAGTGGTGTGTTCTTGTAGAACCATCCCTTATCCCTCCTGTTGTCCTTGGGTCAAATTTGACCCGTTTTCCAAATTTGTAAAAGTAACCGATGGTTCCGTACAATGCTCTTCACAAGTGAAATAAATGATCAATTCACTATTGGATTTAGGGTTTTTCAATTTTATTGCATTTGAAAAGAACATTGAAAATAGTGAGAAAAATGTCTTAATGCTTCAAAAGAGTAAAAAATAAATAAATAAATACAAAATAGCAACAAAAACTTTGGAAAATGACATCGAGAAAAGAGTCAAGTTTTAATTTTATGATTCCGACACGTCTGTGTCTTCTAGGTGACCACTCGGAGTGAAAGCTGCCCCACATTCATCACAGCTGTACAGCTTCTCTCCAGCGTGAACTCTGATCAATCTTTAAATATCCAGATGTTGTGAAGGATATGTCAGTGCTGACGTTTGGGTCCCTCTGTTTCTATAGCAACAGACAAATAAAGAGAGTTAGTGAACCACCTTTAAACCCTGGACTCACAAATTTAACTATTCATACAATTTATGACAAAATGAAGGAAAATGTGTGAGAAAAGTTATTTTATGGATTATACAAATTTCAATATGACACGTTAAGCCGTAAACCATTTAAATCGGAGCATAGCAACTCCCATCTGCACTGGACTGGCAGTGTCGTGCTCCCCAGGCCATTTACCAGTCCCTCTCGTCTCACAATTATTTCCTGACATTGTGCTAAATAAAAGCCAAAAATCTTGTAAATTACTGTATATTTAAAAAGTCACAAATTCTCAGGGCCTGTAGCCTACCACACTGAGGTGTTAAGCGTAATCTTTTTTTCCCTTACATATTAGAGGCCAAAAATAGTTTCCCCGTTACATATTTCACCTGATTCAGAAACTACAGCTCCCATCCTGCCCGGTGATGGCCCACATGTGCATATCTACTGTGGAGATGTTGAGATAGTTCAGCTCAAATATCAATATTCAATGTTATTTTTGCAATTCCTGATTTTGCACTGCCCCCTAGGAGCCAAATATAGTTTCCAGTTGGATGTGTCACCTGATTCAGATACTAGAGCTCCTGACCTGTCCAAGGATGCCCAACATGTCCATATCTACTGTGGAATTATGGAGAAAATCCAGGTCAATACATTTATCAAATTTACCTAGAGGAGGAGGATTAAATACCTTTCATTGTGCCTCTTCCGTTGTCGCTCCTCTTTCTCCTGACGTCTGCTCATCCCTCAGCTCCTGGAGACACAACCTTTGGTTTTTCTGCAGTAGCTCTAGTAGTGGAGTTTCTCCTGCTCGTTCTGCCGTGTTAACATATATTATACTGGAGTATTTCTTTAGTAAAGTAACTTAAGTGACTGATATTATGTGCTACAATAAACACAATAAAATCTTATAAAAAGAGCACATCACGTATGCAGAACTGGCAGCAATTTCAGACAACTGAACAAGATATCCATCTTAACCAGAGTTTTGATATTCTAAATACACAAGTCAAACCACATTTTGGATTTTGGCATAATTAGTGAGATTATACACACTTACATTTGACATTTCTGCCAACATTTAGCCTACTCCCTCGATATCGAATATGAGCAGAGATTTAACCGGATTAACCAATGGGCATTGCGGGCCATAGATGCCCCGCCCACTTGGGGGCTGGCTCTGGTTAAATTAACAGCTGAAATTGATAACCTTAACGATGGCTCAACTCCATCAAGTGTCCCAGTAAAATATTTCAGTGAGTCAGCATGATGGCAGGCAGCCATCATGAATGGCTTTGAATACACCTGTGCTTTTCTGCCTACAAACACAACTGCTTGATAATAAGAAATGACATGCAGTCACATGAACAGACATACATAATGCAGAATAAGGTGAGAAATAAAATGTAGTAATATTTTCAGCTGGTTTCCCATTTGGTCTGTGCAGGTAGCCATGGTTTCAAACTACTCCATAAAGGTAATCAGTATATTAGTAGAAAATATCCATCAAAGCAGCGTTCAGTTCATTTGGTCACACGTTGTTTTATTTCAGCATTTAACTTCATATTTTATTTAGCTTAGCAGTTTAGCTTAGTGTTTATTTTGACACAATGTATTATTTTCAACATTAGCTGGTTGTCTATGATGTGGATTTACTTCTAACTAAAACAGTATTTTGCACTACTCCATAAGATGATGATGATGATGATGATGATGAAGCTACATTCCCAGTGAGAGGAGTAAAGCTGATGATGTGTTCTTCAGTTCTCTCCCAGAGTTGTGTCTAGCGCCTGTGTGCTGGAAGGACAGGAGCCGAGTCCAGGCCCAGCTTCCCGTGCCGGGGGTCCAGTACCACCAGCTCCTGCTGTGGACTCATTTCTGCCGGAAATTCTCCCAAAGCGGACTTCTCTTACAGCAAGCTTCAAGGTAGCTCGTAGACATCTGATGACCCTAGATTCATCCATCCATAAATGGGTTTGTCAATCAGACGATTAACACCATTTAAATAATCAATGATGTCATCAAAACAAAGGTATCAGACGTTTCTCAACAAACATGTATACAGAGGAGGTCATATATCCAGATATTATGTACAATCCCAGTATTAAGGACAACTAGGATTAAAAAAATCTAATCGTCATTTAGGAATGTGTCGCCCTCCTAGAAGTTATGAACACCACTCCATTAGTACAGGGGTCTTCAGTGTTTTTTAGACCAAGGACCCCTTAACTGAGAGAGAGATGGAGCAGGGACCCCCTACTACATATATTGTATAAAATGAAGTTGCATAATAACTTGGCCCTACAATAACTTGTAGGGCGGCCTGAAGCCTTTATACATTTTTTTTTGCATAGAATACAAATCTATTCAAATAGCCTAATAATTGTTGGCATGATTTTATAAATCCTGTTTTAATGTTAAACATACATGTGGCACACATCTGTGGATGGCCTTAGTGACTACCTCACATATAGGCCAGTAAGCAGTGGGGAGGCCCACCTGCATTGACTCTGAGGACCCCCTCAGGATCCCAGACCCTGTCTTAGTAAATAAGTAAGTAAATAATTTAAACCAAAGAGATCCTCACAGTCCATCTTGACCCAAACATTCATTTATCTGCTATTCAAAAAGCTGTATTGACGCAGGGACAAATTCATTTTGTATGAAAGTATCATCAGGAAAATGTACTTAAAGTATTAAAAGTAAAAATACTTAAAGTACTTAACTCTCCTCCCATTGTAGTGTGTGTAAAGGATCCAACCAGTAGTGTGTTTAATGGTCTCATCACCTCAGCGTGACTTGTAGCCGTTATATTGTCGGCTAGTTTACTTTAGAATCAAACATCATTTTATAAACTACATGTGTTCGGTCTACAGAAATCTTAATGTGTAAAGTAACTAGTAACTAAAGCTGGAACAGATGAATGTAGTGGAGTAACTAAAGTAACTAGTAACTAAAGCTGTAACATGAATGCAGTGGAGTAACTAAAGTAACTAGTAACTAAAGCTGTAACAGATGAATGTAGTGGAGTAACTAAAGTAACTAGTAACTAAAGCTGGAACAGATGAATGTAGTGGAGTAACTAAAGTAACTAGTAACTAAAGCTGGAACAGATGAATATTTCTTTCTGAAATGTAGCGGGGTAGAATTAGAAAGTGGCATGAAAAGAAAAGACTCAAGTAAAGTACAAGTACCTCAACATTTGTACTGAAGTACTTGAGTAAATGCACTTACTGTTACATTCCACCACTAAGTTTGTCCTTGGAAGAAATGGCGTCAGTTTGGAGCAAAATGAGTTCCCACTTTTGCGTAAGAGAGGTAAGTGTATCCAAGAGCACAAAGAGGCTCAGTGTTGTCATGCTGGCTGCAGGCAGACAGCAGCACAAAACGGTGCAACAGATTTGACCAAAAGAATCAGTGTGCCAGTCAATGTCTGACCTGCACTGCATATCAGGGAGAGAAGGTCAGGTTAGCAGTAATGGAATGTTACTAAGTACATTTACTCAAGTACTGTACTTCAGTCCAAAAGTTGAGGTACTTGTACTTTACTTGAGTCTTTTCTTTTCATGCCACTTTCTACTTCTACTCCGCTACATCTCAGAGACTTTTTACTCCACTACATTCATCTATTCCAGCTTTAGTTACTAGTTACTTTAGTTACTCCACTACATTCATCTGTTCCAGCTTTAGTTACTAGTTACTTTACACATTAAGATTTCTGCACACAAAACACATGTAGTTTATGACATCTGACGTTTGATTCTAAAGTAAACTAGCCAACAATATAACGGCTACAAGTCCAGCTGAGATGATGAGACCATTAAACACACAGCTGGTTGGATCCTTTACTCTTTCTACAATTTATTTTTATTTTTTTATTTTTTATTTTTTATTTTATTAGTTTATTTGTAAGGGACCATGCACAGTTCAGGCCCTGTACCAGAGTTAGCTATACAGCTAATTTCCATCTGTGGTCCCTGGGCAAGGGAGATAAAAGGACAATATAGACAATACCATCAAAACAGATAAAAACTTAACAACAAACAACATGTGACAAGCATTACATCACATATAAACCAAAATACAAATATACATTCCATGTTATAAAAAGATCAATGATCACATAGTTGATTCGCCTTCAGCCAAGTCTTTAAGGGCATTTTAAAAGTGCTGAGACTTGCACAATCTCTAATGTGAAGTGGAATTAAGTTCCACTTTTCAACTACAGTAAATGTAAAAGCTGATTGACCAAATTTAGTCTTCCTAAATTGAGTGTAACAGTCACCTCTTACAGAAGCCCTGGTGACCCTTACATCTCTGCAAAATGACACACATTGCTTGAGTGGGGGTGGTCCAAGATCATGGGTCAATTTATACATCAGGCACATGTCTGCAAAACAGAGAAAACTGTCAAAAGGTTAATAGGTTGTGTTTTTTTATAATCGTACAGTGATGGTAGCTTCTTGGATTTTTGTCAAGAACTTTCACAGCTTGTTTGTAAAGGGTACATACAGGTTTTAGCGTAATGGGAGGTTTTTTTCTACTTTGGATACTTTAAGTACATTTTTCTGATGATACTTACACACTTATACTTAACTAACATTTTTAATGCAGGACTTTTAATTGTAAGGGAGTATTTTTACAGTGTGTTATTATTAGTACTTTTACTTAAGTAAGGGATCTGAATACTTCTTGAGAGGGAGTTAGATTTGACTTCTTCCACCGCTGCAGGTGAGAACATTAAGCAGCACATGACCTGTGATGAACCGTAGTCACACCACATTGATACCCACACATCCACTAACCACTCTATTGACCCCTGCGTCAATGCAGCTTTTTGAATAGCAGATAAATAAATGTTTGGGTCAAGATGGACTGTGATGATCTCTTTGGTTTAAATTATTTACTTACTTATTTACTAAGACGGGGTCTGGGATCCTGAGGGGGTTAATATAAGACCTACTACGACTGTTTTTGCTTCCTCTACTACAAGCATACTACTTCTATGCTCCAATTAGTTATATATTAATTACCAATACTGTATCCATCATGAATTTAAGATGTTCAGTTCAAAGGAACTTTATTGTGAAAGTACAAGGCCCGGATGTAACCTCTTCGTTTCCTCGAGATGCCTCCAAGCAGCATAGTTGGTCGAAGGAGCTAATCAAAAATATTGTTCATATATTGTTCATGTGACACCGCGACTGTGTATAATACCTATTTTTAATGCCCGTATGCCTTCCCTTGCACGTCCCTGTCCGGTATAACATGGTGAACGCGGATGAAATCGCCAAATTGTGCTACGAGCGTTTCAAGCAGCTTCCCCGGAGAGGGAAGCCTGAGCCGGGCAGAGAGTGGACCCTGCTGGCCGCTGTTGTCAAAATCAGCCGGTGTGCTGCTGACTCTGACACAGGTTGGACAGCCAAATAACCTACAAGATTACATATTTCATTTGCTCATTGTTTCAAAACGTTTTTAATTTTAATATCGTCTTTCGTCCACAATATCTAAAAGCAACAAACGTTGACTTTTAGCTGAAGGTACTGGTAAAATCGGCACGTAAGAAAAGTAACAATAAGATAACGTTACATTAAATTCAGTAAATGTACCTTAGATTTCAAGGGTGAACAGAACAAATAGTCCAAGTCATGCTGCACAGTACCGTCACAAAGTTTGAATGTTCAGAATTAAAAAAAGAATAATAATGTTCTGCCTATATTTAGTTAGGCTATGCAAAGTAGCAGCTAAACACATCTAAACTAATTATAACACAAAACCCATCAAACGCCATAGGTAGAATAAGAACAGTGGTGTAGTCTAATGGACTATATATATATATATGGGCCAGAATCTGCCTTTGGGGAATGGAGGTCATATCATAGTGGGGGGTGTGGCTGTCCTCCCCCAGGGTTATTTTGAGCGTCAACAACTTCATTTTCTGCATTGGGATACACTTTAATGTGAAATTATACCTTTTTTTTTTAGCCTATGTGAAGAAAAAGAACACAGATGACATAAAAAATACATAAAAAATATAATGGAAATTATGTTGTTGCGTGTCATTGGGCAATGGGCATTTTAAGTGGGTATATGGAAATCGTGGAGCTTTCTTTAGTGGGTATACTGTGTATACCTATGTATCACGTAGACTACACCACTGAATAACACGACAAATGTGATGAATTATATTCTAATCAAATTCTTTTTTTTTTTACAGTTGAGAAGGAGGTTATTTCCCTAGGAACTGGGACCAAATGCATTGGACGGACAGCTATGAGTCCCAATGGTGTGTGGTGTTATTCATGTTACCATAATTAATGTTTTTGGTCTTCTTTATGTGCTGAGTACTGCTGTCTCCATCTTCCAAACACAGAGTTTATTTTGGCAGCACAACCAAATAGAGTTGCCACCACACTGAATTTTTCTTCTTTTCATTTTTGTTTTTGAATACAATGCTGTTTTGCAGTCGTCTGTCTGTATCGGACCTTAGATTACAACCAATAAATTCTCAACCTGTGGGTTACACTGACATCCATGACAGCCCGTAAAAGTACAGTCAACAAATCATTGTTAAAATAATTCTCATCATTTCTGAAATACAACCTTAAGGTCAATGTGTTGTTTTTGTTTTTCTGTGTACTTCATGTAGGTGAAGTACTTAATGACAGCCATGCAGAAGTCATTGCTAGAAGGGGATGTATCAGGTCTGGATTTCTATTACATTTTCTGTGTGTCCCTAATGGCTCGTTGGCTCTGATGCTCCATGCTAACCCTTGACCATCCAACAAATAGTAGTAGAGTATAGGCTGCTACCATAATGTGTGTGTGTGTGTGTGTGTGTGTGTGTGTGTGTGTGTGTGCGTGTGTAGGTACCTGATCCAGGAGCTGCACAGGGCCGTGAGTGGTGGGGACAGCTCTGTGTTTCGTCAGACAGATGAGCGGGGGGGGAAGTGGAGGCTTCAGCCAGGAGTTTCCTTCCTCTTCTTCACCAGTCACACCCCCTGTGAGTCCAGTGTGCTCCCAGTGGACCGAATTAGTCAGCTAGTTTGACACGACCACCAGATGATCGACAGGATTTAAATCAAGCTACACTCCCCTAAAGGATTATTAGGAACACCCTAATAATATCGTGTTTGACCCCCTTTCGCCTTCAGAACTGCCTTAATTCTTGGTGGCATTGATTCAACAAGGTGCTGGAAGCATTCTTTAGAAATGTTGGCCCATACTGAGAGGATAGCATCTTGCAGTTGATGGAGATTAGTGGGATGCACAACCAGGGCACGAAGCTCCCGTTCCATCACATCCCAAAGATGTTCTATTGGGCTGAGATCTGGTGACTGTGGGGGCCATTTTAGTACAGTGAACTTATTGTCATGTTCAAGAAACCAATTTGAAATGATTGGAGCTTTGTGACCTGGTGCATTATCCTGCTGGAAGCAGCCATCAGAGGATGGGTCCATGGTGGTCATAAAGGGATGGACATGGTCAGAAACAATGCTCAGGTAGGCTGTTGCCCAATGATGCCCAATTGGTACTAAGGGACCTAAAGTGTGCCAAAAAAACATTCCCCACACCATTACACCACCACCACTAGCAGCAGCCTGCCCAGAGGTAACAAGGCATGACGGAGCCATGTTCTCGTTCTGTTTACGCCAAATTCTGACTCTACCATCTGAATGTCTCAGCAGAAATCGAGACTCATCAGACCAGGCAACATTTTTACAGTCTTCAACTGTCCAATTTTGGTGAGCTTGTGCAAATTGTAGCCTCATGTTCCTATTTTTAGTGGAGATGAGTGGTACCCGGGGGGGTCTTCTGCTGGTGTAGCCCATCCACCTCAAGGTTGTGCGTGTTGTGGCTTCACAAATGCTTTGATGCGTACCTCGGTTGTAACGAGTGGTTATTTGAGTCAAAGTTGATCTTCTATCAGCTGGAATCAGTCGGCCCATTCTCCTCTGACCTCTAGCATCAACAAGGCATTTTCGCCCCCCAGGACTGCAGCATACTGGATGTTTTTCCTTTTTCAGACCATTCTTTGTAAACCCTAGAAATGGTTGTGGGTGAGAATCCCAGTAACTGAGCTGATTATGAAATACTCAGACCAGCCCGTCTGGCACCAACAACCATGCCACGCTCAAAGTTGCTTAGATCACCTTTCTTTCCCATTCTGGCATTCAGTTTGGAGTTCAGGAGATTGTCTAGACCTGGACCACACCCCTAAATGCATTGAAGCAGCTGCCATGTGATTGGTTGATTAGATAATTGCATTAACGAGAAATCTTACAGGTGTTCCTAATAATCCTTTAGGTGAGTGTATATCATTTGTCATACATTTTTCATGTGTTTCAATTTAGATGTATTAGGGCTGCACAATGTATCAATTTTATATCGTCATCGCAATATCAACTGGTATAATAATAAGCACATCGCGAAAGGCTGCAACATATCGTGAAAGACACTCGCGAAAGACACTTTTTTGTGGTTGAAAGAAAATATCAGTAGAAAACTGCACTTTAAAATGTATCTGTCATTCCTTTTTTAGTAGTGCCTTTTATGTTCATTTCATTTTTAATGTGTTTAATAAAAAAAGATAGAAAGGTTTCCTTTTATTTGTTTTAAATTCAAGCAATTTATTGTATTTTGGCAGACTACTGAAAGCAGCAGAGATGTTTATTTTAGAGAGAGTTCATTTATCACACGTAATATTGTTATCGTGATATTCAACAACGTTATTGTATATTTTCCCATATTGTGCAGCCCTAATATTTATGTAAGCATATACTGCATTTTGTCTGATAATTAGTGCATGGTTTTTCCATGATAACTGAGCTGTTGTATTATTTTTGCTAAATGTTTTTTTTAATGTTTCTTTACAGTTTGTTTATTTTAGTTCCTACAAAGAAGAAAGTTTGTTTGTGATCTAAATGCTGTGTCAAGGACTGTTATTCTTATCAGACAGCTTATCAGCTACATCAGTATCAGCCTTCCCAAAGCTATAGCTGAGCTCTGTCCCATGCCAGTGGTTTGTCCAGGAAGCCAGAATCAGTCTGAAACGTCTTGTGTATTACTAGGTGGTGACGCCGCCATCGTCCCCATGATTGACAGCCAGTCCCAGCCCTGCCCCCCTGTCACATCTGTAGAGGGCCATGAAGGAACTGATGCAAGAGGAGACCTGAAAAGAGAAGCTGAGGAATCCAGTGAAGGAAAAAACATGAAACTGCCCCGTCTGGAGGAAGAGGAGACAGCGGAGAAAAATCTAGAGGACAGAGGAGACACAAAACAACCTTTCCCTTCAAATTCATCTACTAGTGAGCATCCATCACAGAGTCACTCTGTCGAAACTGTCTCACAAGATTCAGCACAGCTGGAGATGAAAACCAGAGGCCCTTCTGACAGTGCAGGACTGCATTACCAGGTCCCAGACATTCACCGAACGGGGGCCAAGTGTGTCTCAGGTGGCCCAGCCGACCCTCTGCACCCTGGGATGGGGTACCACAGCACAGGGGTGCTCCGGGTGAAACCTGGGCGAGGAGAACCCACTCTGTCCCTCTCCTGCAGTGACAAGCTGGCGCGCTGGGGGGTGCTGGGCTTCCAGGGCGCACTGCTGTCACACTACCTAGAGGAGGCGCTCTACTTCAGCACCGTGGTTGTGGGGAAGTGTCCATACAGCCAAGAAGCTATGCAGAGAGCTTTGGTTACAAGGTAAGGAGTAATGCTGAATAGGGCTTCACAATATCTCGTTTTTTTATCAACATCGCAATATCAACTGGCGCAATATACACATCTTGAAAGGCTGCGACATAAAGACGCTCTGAGATTTTTTTGTCTTAGTTGAAAAAAATATGAGTAGAAAACTGCACTTTAAAATGTAAATGTAATTATTTTTTTGTGATGCCTTTTATATTTCTTTCAATGTTTAATAAAAGAATGTTGGAAATGATTTCCTTTTATGTTTAAAGGTGCAGTATGTAATACTGACAGCTAGTGTTTAAAATAGTTACTGCAGTACGAATTCAAAATACTGGAGAGAGCCTTCTCCCCCGCTCCCTCCCTCATCCCCAGACTCCAAGTTCACGTTGGTTGCCGCAGCATCACTGTTGCTAGACGCTTGTCTCACATAGCCAGACATTACTCCACAGCACAGCGGAGTAGCTAACGGTAGATGCTAGTCTCACATAGCCAGACATTACTCCACAGCACAGCGGAGTAGCTAACGGTAGATGCTAGTCTCACATAGCCAGACATTACTCCACAGCACAGCGGAGTAGCTAACGGTAGATGCTAGTCTCACATAGCCAGACATTACTCCACAGCACAGCGGAGTAGCTAACGTTAGATGCTAGTCTCACATAGCCAGACATTACTCCACAGCACAGCGGAGTAGCTAACGTTAGATGCTAGTCTCACATAGCCAGACATTACTCCACAGCACAGCGGAGTAGCTAACGTTAGATGCGCATACTGACAGGCACAGTACTCCAGATAACTGATAAGCACACTTTTGGGCTTAGAATTACAGCAGGAACCTAAAAACACAACAACCTGGCTGTCCTCTCCACCCGACTGAACATACTTTATTGTCTTAGAATTATGGCAACAGTCGCTAAAACACACTGCAAACTCAAGGTCCTCTCTTCCTGATTTACACCCCCCCCCCACCCCCCTTTTTAACAATGTTTGGTGTATTTTGGAGGTAATTGTCCTTCCATGTAAGGGAATCAGCGGACCTTTTTGAATGTGGTCCTCCTGTACTCCCCAGGTGCTCTCATGTATCAGACCTCCCTGCTGGTTTCTCTGTGTGTCCGCCTGTGCTGCTCCAGTCCAGCCTGGAGTTCCCCTTCAGCCAGGCCCAGACCCAGCTGCAACACAAGGCCGGACAGGGACGAATTTCCCCCTGTGGAGCAGGTAGGATCATCAGGCACACACATTTAGGTCTGAATGATCAGAAAGAAGTACTCAAGAAATCTTAATAAATACTAATTATAGTCCATCTAGCCTTCTTTTCCATCTTTATGAGACAAAGTTAAAGGGTAACTGAAGTTTCTTTCAACCTGTGTTTTCCTATGTTAAATGACTGATGGAACAACAATCTTTGACATTGGTCTAGTATTAAGAGAGATCGCTGCAGATATGCATTGTAAAGTTGGGTTAATGTAGAATACCTAAGATTGTTACAACGTTTCAGTTTGTTAATGACTGATCCCAGAATCAACCGGGGACCGAATTCCTACCTCATATAAGTCATAAATTCATCAATAGAAGAAGTACTTTTTAGGGGCTCAGTGAGTGTTTAGTCTCTAAATACAACCTTGATGTGTTTCAGCCATCAGCTGGTGTAATGTGACGGAGCAGCCACTAGATGTCACTGCCAACGGCTACAAACATGGAGTCACCAAGAAGGCCTTTGGCACCGCTAAAGTCAGGTAGAGCCAGCACTCTCTCACACTCTCATACGTACATTATTATGATAGAAATGTCCAGCTGTAACTATTCCACATTTTGCTGTACAATTAATTGTCTCAGAATTAATTGTGATTAACAATATAATTGTCTGTTTTAGTCAAATTTAAAAATATTAGTTTTTTAAACAAATCAAAGTTTTGAATGAATTCCAGGATACATCTTTTGGTTATATTACCGTTATGTGACCCAGATAATGTAATAACACAAATAATACTTGTTATACCTAACCCACTAACAATTTAAATAATAATAAAGAATTTAAAAAAAATTGACAATAAGACATATATGTAATAATTGTTACAGTTCTATACAAATGATAAGTCATGGTTTACTGAATTTTATCACTATAGACTATTCATTTAGACCAAATTGGAGTGATATGTTTGTGTCTTCAGGTCTCTTCTGTGTAAACTGGAGCTTTTCCATTCCTTCCTGTCTCTGGTAGCGGCCACCGAGCCCTCAGCACGTCCCGACTCCCTCAGGTAACAAACAATAGGCTCTTTCATAATCTCACTGTGGTTTCAAACAGCCTCAAATGAAATTTGAACAACCAAAAAACACTAATGGAGAGCTCCAAACGATGGTCTGGCTTTTATCAATTTGTCCTTTTGGGTAACTCTCATCTCATCTGCTGCTCAAGCGTGTCGAATCGACAGTGATGTAAAACCAACCACAGCAATAAGTCAATGGTAATGTGTCATAGTCATCACAAGTAACAGCATTATAAAAACAAAGTGCAACAGGGCTTAAAGGAATTATACAATCTGGAACACCGAGTGCTGTTACTGCACATACTGGGATATCGTCCCAGGTTTTATTTTTCAAATGTTGTCACATAGCCTGCTTGAGATTACACAACACGTGTGTGTGTGTGTGTGTGTGTGTGTGTGTGTGTGTGTGTGTGTGTGTGTGTGTGTGTGTGTGTGTGTGTGTGTGTGTGTGTGTGTGTGTGTGTGTGTGTGTGTGTGTGTGTGTTTTGCATATTTATGTGTGCTGTGGCTCTCACTGTGTGGGTTTGTATGTTACATTTAGTGCTCACATTTCATCTTTTAGCCTGTTCACATGGTGTGTGTGTGTGTGTGTGTGTGTGTGTGTGTGTGTGTGTGTGTGTGTGTGAGAGTGTGTGTGTGTGTGTGAGAGTGTGAGTGAGACATAGATTGCTGAGAATCATCTCCAAAGGGAGAACAGTGCTCTCTCTGTTTATCAGCATTTTAGCAGATAACCTGATCCCAGCCCAGCCTCCACATGGATGGGCACACACTCATACATACACACACACACACACACACACACACACACACACACACACACACACACACACACACACAGCCCCAGGATACAATGACACCACTTTATACAACAATGGTATGTCTGGTAAGGGGAGAACTAAGGTCAGAGAGTGTCACTGGTCTGCATTCATAGAGTTTTGTGTCTGATTGGACATAATTAAATAAAAAGCACAGATCCAAACTGAATAGATTTTGTTCTTAATGCAGTGACTCAAGTAACGTGCTTGGCACACATGCCCAGGTAAAAGGCCTATTTTAAATAAACTCATTCTGTGACTAAGAGAAACCTGGTTACTTTATCACAGGATGCAATTACAATACAAAACACTGTAAACATTTTACATTTTGTAAATTACGTGTAATTTACATTTTGTTAGTGTCAAATCATTGCTGTTTTTGGGCTTTTTATGGGTTGATTAATTGACAATAACATAAATGTAGACTATCATCAGACTTATTCTTTGGTAACAATATCAGCATCTATCTATTGCAGTGCAATAGCAATAATAAAACCAAAAGCATTAAACTGAAATGCTGTATAGATAAATTCTTACAAAAATAAAAACATGTTGTCAGAGCTATAAGCGAAGATAAGATACCATTATGGCATATGTGGCCGTGATGGCACGAAAACAGACTGCCATTGTAATACAAGCACTCTGCTGCCTAGCACTGGACATCTGTATCCATTCAGAGAGCACTGATGGAATTTCCTCTCTTAGAGTGGAAGGATCTTCCAAAACAGGGACCTATTAACCTTGTTAATGTAACACACACAACTTTTTGTTTTCATTAATTACAGCAGAGAGGTTTGTTAACATGAGCTGGGTTCTTCCCCTCATGCTTTTTTTAAATGTGCATGTGTTCAGGAGAGCAGAGCTGCAGACCTACTGGGACTACAAGCAGGCATCCCAGTTGTTTCAGCAGGCCTGGCAGCAGCTCCACAGCCAGGCCTTCCCTCTGTGGCCACGCAGTGACAGAGATCTCCTGCTCTTCCACTGAACTCCCCACTCTGCAGGGGCAGGGCTAGAAGGGGGGCTCGGGGTGGCACCGCCAGTCTAGTCTATATCCACGACGTTCCACTTCTGGGATCGCTCTGGTGCCGCCGGAAATTCCACCAGATGTCCCTCATTTCCGGCCCAATGTCCGTGACCTTCCTCTTCCTTTGTGTTGGCGTTCTAACCTCTGGTGGATTTGTGAGGACTATGGTTAACTGCTCCTCAGATCTCTGCAGGGTAAATCCAGACAGCTAGCTAGACTATCTGTCCAATCTGAGTTTTCTGTTGCACGACTAAAACTACTTTTGAACGTCCACATGTTCCACCAAAACAAGTTCCTTCCTGAGACTATTTCGCAGAGGCACCGTGGCTCCGTCCGGAGCTTAGCGCCGCCCAAGACGATTGTGATTGGTTTAAAGAAATGCCAATAAACCAGAGCACGTTTTTCTCTCATCCCGGAATGCTGTGTGGACTAGCCAGACGGTCTGGCAAAGCAACACTAGAGTGCTGTCAATGTGACAATTGTAATTTCCATTGGGTCAGAGTAGGCTACTGTCACCTGGCTGCCTGTTCTGCCAATCTTCCCAGCCCTTGCCACATGACCAATTAATGTTGCCATGACGAATATCCAAAATTCTGATGCCATGGAACCAGCACTGGAATTGTTTTAGTTTTTTTAAAGTGTCAGACTGAGCCTATAGAAAATGTGTATTGTATTCAGACACACAATTTGTTTAAAATGAAAACAAGTGAAATTAATAATGAATGTGGTGTTTTATCTAACAAAATTACATTGTGTTGTTCTATCCAATATTTCCTATATTTCTAAGCAGATTTTCTACACTGTATTCCGATAAAACATACAGAACAAACAATATTTGTGCTGCTGCGCTTTTCCATAGGTCTATAGTAAATGATTTGGCTTTGTTAATCGTTGGTGTAGAGACCTCAAGCATAACTATGTCTAGAAAATAAATAACAGGTCAGCCAGCTTTGAGGCCCGGATGAATATTGTTTGGCTATATTTGAGTCTCCCCTAGCCCAGGATGTCACTGGTTGCAACAGCAGGACACCTGTCATGCTGTTCATAGGGGTTGATGACTGCTGTTCAGTGTCCTCAGATGACAGTTTAATTTCACAATGTGTGGAACACGTTACTGCAGCTGGCTGGTGTTCAGGCTCTGAAAACACAGCTGGGCGTACCTGGCCGCGAGAGGACAATGTTCCGGGTTCAATTTCCAAGTCCTAGTTTAAATGATTCAAGATTCAAAAGATTCAAAATCCTTTATTAATCCCACAATGGGGAGATTCACACTGTTGCAGCAGCAACAGACGGAGTGTAGAGAATAAATAGAAAAATAGTTCAAATGCTCTCCTAGGGCTGCACTAACTATTATTTTCATTGTCGATGAATCTGTCGATTATTTTCTCCATTAATGGATAAGTTGTTTGGTCTATAAAATGTCAGGACATGGTGAAAAATGTGGATCAGTGTTTTCCAAAGTAGTAGTAGCAGTTGTAGTTTTTTATTTAGTCATAAAAACAATACTTATATACATGTCACAGTGTAAACTCAAACAGTAAATAGTGACTGTAAGGATTAGGCTGAAGCAACAGCTAACACATGCCTATCCTATGTTCTTATAGATTAAATTGATTAAATCTACCCAAGATAGAAGTAAAGACTCAAGATAATTGATCACATTTGTAACCCTCAGAGACAGCATTACAAACATTTTCTTAAAAACCAAAAGAGTGTTTCCTAAAGCCCAAGATGACGTCGTCAAAGGTCTGGAATCAGAGAATTTGGACTCCCTCTCTTTTGGACTCTTCCTTTCGATTCCGGTTCTTTGAGGGGTGGAGTTGAAACGGGTCACATACTTATTTCACAGATAAGAGGAACATTTTATTTAGATTCAATGGTGAGTTACAGTTTTACCGGGCTTTTTCCAACGCAAACCTGCCGCTTACTGTGCTCAACACAACACGGGCCTGGAAGTATGATGGCCGCTACGGAAACCAAAACTTATCTCACTCATGGAGACAAAGAATACGTTGAAGCTGCATCATTTTCTGCACAACACACCAAATCAGTGTTAACTGAAGGTCTCCTGTGTTATTGCTTTAGCTCAGCAGATTCCACTGCCGAGTAACGAGCCACTACAGCTCGGCTAACACTGAACAGCACGTTGCAATTTCTGACCAGGAAGATTTACAACGGGTGCTTAACATCATCGTCATTGCTCAGCAGTAGAGAGTTTGGGAGATTTAAAGGTCTTGTTTTTAAGTAGCTTTTTTAAGTGTTCTTTGTACTGTGGGCATACATTGACTGCAAATACCTGGTGATGCCCACAAAAATAACCCAATTATCTCTATTAATTATAAGGTTTTCACACAACAAGCCTTTTTATGTTGACAGAATTTGGGCAGAATAATGTAGCCTAATGGAAGAATGTTTTCTTTGTAAAGGCCTTTGAGATGACATACTTTGATTTAAGTTCATGTTTATGAATAAAACGTGTTATTATCGGCAAAGAGTTTTCTAGATTGAGACAAAATGTTGTTAATAGTTGAGCCTTCTGAGCTGGGAGCAAGCCGCAGACGTTTCTATGCTTTGACATTTATTTTATTTTACTTGTGAAGAGCATTGTGTGGAACAAGCCGCGTTATTTTTCGGAAAATTTGGTTCCCACTTTGAAACCCACTGTTCTGATAAAGAAATAAAAAACAAATGGTCGAATTTGACCCGAGGACAACACAAGGGTTAACACAATATTGATGATTGGCTTAAGGTAGCCATTCACAGTTAAGCTTAAAGATACACTTTGCCTATCACGTGTATGTTTTACATTAAAACATTTGTGTATGTATATATATATATATATTTTTTTTTTTTTTTTTTTTTCATTTATCCAGCCCAGTTTAATATGCAACTAAATCTTTATACAATATATCTAGTAGGGGGTCCCTGCTCAGTCTCTTTCAGTTACTGGGGTCCTTGGCCTGACCCTCTGATAACTTACCCCCACCCACATCTTCTGTTTAACAAGATGCTCTAACTTCCTTTTACTGTGACTTTATCGCTGGCCTGTGGAGTTTTATTTTTTACAAAAGTTAAGTTTTCTAATCAGTGTTTCTTGTGTGTCCTCTTTCATTTTGAACAAACACAAGGTGAAAGTATAGTGACATTTTTAAATAAAACACCTTACGATTCATTTTACATTCATTTTTATTGGTCAGGTCTCCCAGCTACCTTACCTTTTTCAAATATCTAAAATTCCTTGTCCTGTCTTTAAGATATATTTAACAATCATACAACACTGATGAAATAAAAACAATACTGAATATCATAGCATTCCATCGATATATTACACATCTACATACCATGTTTAAAAGCCTGAATCAGCTTTTGTGGTGCACAAATATGAACACTTCAATGGGTCAAGTAAATAATACGCCTCACTCGGATTCAGCACCAAAAACTACAGGAGCAGCCAAAATGTCAGCGTCAGTCATCTGAGTGAAGAGAAGAACGACACCCGTGCAGCCAAAGACCCGAGCAACACTTTACTTGAAGTCTTTTTATTAACCCACAAAGCAGCTGAGAGCCTTGTGTATTTTAATCATTAACATATAAAAATCAAAGTATACACTTCAGGCCACTTAGTAGGCTACGGTGAAAGCTGTGCGTGGAGCCTCCGCAGGACCTTAAATCACGCTTAAGAGGTGCAAAAAATAACGAGGCTCAGTCGCTCAGCAATGTAAGTTATGTTTTCCTGAACCTTAACTGACGAATCGGAAGCTAACTTCAGCATTGTTTATAAAAATTTCACAAATCGACACAGTAAACTTCAAGTAAAGTGTTGGATTTCATAAGCAGGTCAATTTGGTTTATGTCATGCTGTTGGCCAACGCAATGTGCAAATACATAACAGCCAGGCTGGGAAGTACTGAGTAACATCCTAGGGACAGGGGCTGGACCATGGCCCTGAGCTGGACACACTATACCAGGGGCCATTTGAGCCTTGATACCGGCACCCATAAAAAATAATTGCAAAAAAAAAAAAGTCTGTGGTAATCTATTGTGAGCTAAGAAGTTCTGCTCTATGAATATCACAACATTGTGAAACTAAACCCAAAATCTAGATGCCTAGATTATTTAGAAAAGAAATTCTGAGCCATTTTCAGAAAATAGTGCTTGTCAGCCATTAGTTAAAATCGCATAAATCTCTAATTTTCAAAAGTTATTGATCCTGCATTTTGGAAATGTCGGCTTCTCCATGGATACATTTCCGACTTAATGTGTAATACCACCTGACCTTTGTAGGGACGGCCCTGTGGCTCAGCATTAAAGGAAGTTTTCTAAGAATTGTTGGTGTCTTTCTAGTTACATAATTCAGTGTTTCCCCTATCATGGTGGTCCAAAATTATGTTAAAATGCACAGTTAGCACAGTAGAATAACATTTAAAAAAATAAAAAAAGACATTAAAAGGGTTCCAGGCACCCCTTATCCTAGAACTTACACTGGCTGCCTCCTTACTGGCAGCTTACAGTCATCCACCATCATTCACCGTCTTCTTTCACATGCTTATAGTTGTTCTCATAGCCTATCGTAGTGCTGCGTGTACCTGTGGCTTTAAAGTTAAATACTGAAGTTTTTATACATGATATGAAAAAGCCACACAAATACATCCATAATGTGGTTAGCTAGTCACATGGTTATAGGGTTTCTTTCTCACTTCAGCTGAACACAAATATCTGTGACAACACAGCTGGACAGAAAGAAAATAGAGCATGATTGGGTAATGAGCAATAATTGGTGTGTGTGTGTGTGTGTGTGTGTGTGTCTGTGTCAAAGCCTAAATTTGTTTGGTTTTTTGTTTTTACTTTAATACTGATGTTGATACTTGGAAAATGAATATCTGACGTGCCTATAATGTGCGTTGTTATTATTTTACGGCAGTGTTAACGATATTTCTCTCCACAACTTTTAAACAGCAATCATGACAAAGGACCAACCATTGGGTCAAGCATTTCTTGACACTGATGATCATCTGAGTCTGCCACGTTTGTTACTTGTTTGTTTATTGTAGCATTTTGGTGTCATTAATTTTCACCATAAAATGTGTATTTTCTAGTATCAAAAATTGACCATAAATAACTGTGCCAAGTGTGAAGGTGCATTACTTGAAAGTGCCAATGTTTGAAACATTGTGCATTAGTATACAGTATGTTGTATGTGTGTGTGTGTGTGTGTGTGTGTGTGTGTGTGTGTGTGTGTGAGAGAGAGAGAGCGTTAGCCCCGTGTTGTATAAAAGGCCTGGTAACCAAAGGTGTTTTCTCCGCTGTAGGCCACGTACAGAAAGCCGTCCTGGTCCTTCTCCTTGTCGTACAGCTGGCCCATAGTCAGACTGCAACACACAGCAGAAACCGGACTCTTATTAGATCACACACTCAGTCAAGTAGAATCGATTATATTTGCATCTCCTATATGGGTTGTGAAGACGAACTTTTCCAGATTGTGCCGATCTACAGAATTTTTCAGTCAGTTTTCCGTGCTAAAACCTACAGCGTTCCCGAAGGACAAAAGAGGTTGTAGGTTGTTTCCATTCATACAATAAATATTTCATTATTCATGTAATTTCTAATTTCAAAGCCTCTCTTTGCATCATCCATCCTGCTTACGGGTTAGAGCCCAACCAATTTTTATTATTTATTTAACCAGGAAAGACTTGAGATTAAAAATCTCTTTTTCAAGAGTGTCCTGACCAAGACAGGCAGCAGTACAACCACACATACACAAACACAAGATACACAAAAACACTAAATACATTAAACAACTGAAACAGCAAATCCCTCAAAGTCAACCACAATCCTAAATACACCAGGCAAAACATCTGCAGCTAGATGTGGCCGCCTCCAAGTCAATCAACACCCTCTTAAAAGCGACCAATGAGAGCAGCTCGGTAAGTTTCATGGATTTGTGTAACTTGTTCCATGTAGAGGGAGCAGCAAACTGAAAGGCCTTTTTCCCCCACTCAGTTCTAACCTTTGGAACAGACAGAAGGAAAAGATCCTGGAACCAAGATTGTAAATCAGCTTATATCAGCTTATACGATACAATACAACTTTATTGTCAGTTTACACTGTAATTAATTTTGCATTCCCGAGCAGCTCCACTCATAAAAAGAAAAGGACACACAAATAATTATACATATAGTACAGAAGATGAAAACACATCAACAGCCATGGGAAAAAAAAACATGTTTCATGACATGCTCAGATCCAGATCTGAATTGGCAGCACACTGATTTTGATGTAGCAACAGGATAGACTGATGTCTTGTACGGTGAATGGAGAGCGATCGCTCTGAGCGTAGGAGAGTGTAGGTGCTGTCTTGAAATTCTGAAAAAAAGTGGTCAGGGATTGCTTCCACATGGCTCTCACAGACGCTTTATCACGGCCCTCGACATCCGATACCGAAACCACAAGGCACTCACGCACTAGCATGCATGCACAACTGGACCGGCTATCAAAAAAAAGAACAGAGAAGCTCAAATTACAACACACACACACAGAGGGAGTGTGACATCATTCTCTGCTCAGGACGCCATTACTCAGCTATATATTTACGTAGCAAATACTTGTTCACTGCTATTTTGAATTGTTCTGAATGTCGAGTACAACCCCTTTAAGTGTAACTTAAAGACATCGACACATCTACCTAGGACATCTACAGTGGCTGACAGATAAAGAAAGCCAGCTGTATAATAAAGGACCCTGGACACTGCCTGTTCTCTCCTCTCCCCTCCATACTCCATACATAGAGCAAAACAAATAGGCTGAAAACCAGCACTCTTGTTCTATTTATTCAATTTTTTACCTATCTATCTATCTATCTATCTATCTATCTATCTATCTATCTATCCATCCATCCATTGTTTATTACCTAAGATATCAAGTGAATACACAGCAGAGTTTGCTGTTTTGTGAACTGTATCTAATAGCTGGAGCAGGAAAAGTTAACACTTTGTGGCATGTTGGTGACAGTAAACAGGACACATCAGAAGCCAAATAAACAGACAGGCATACTTGTCTACTGGCAATAGGAAAGGAGTCTATCACCTACTTTCATCAGGTTTTTCCGTGTTTAAAAAAAAAAAAATCGCATATACACGCTAATTTTGGTGGGAAAAGGGTATAATACAAAGGTCTGGGAAGCAGCTCAGAATTCTCATCACATGAGCAAGTCGATAGCTGTGAACAGTGAAATGGTGGGGTTTGTGATCAATGTGAATTGAGAGTGCAGGTGTGGCTTCATCCTTTTTCAGAGGGAGGTTAATTCCTCCCAAACCCAGATGGATAGATAAACACACTACACATGGTACACAAATGAGTGGGGAAGTACGACTACCTTTCACTGCATATCACTTTAAGAAGGCCAGGGCCTCATAGTACATGATTTATATAATCAATAAAATGTGGTTTTAGGGTGATTGTAGGGCTGGATCCGATCCACGTTGAAAAAACGTGCATGCAGGCTGAAATTCACTGTGGTGTTTTGCCGGGATTAAGCCGCTAGCCGCTGGCTAATTAACGCAGCACTATGTCCTCCATCTCAGCCAAGAACGGAGAAATGTAGAGTTACACGCAAGCTGTTTTGCTGTGTTGCTCTCACCTGGATTGGGGGACAGTTTTGTCGACAAAGAGGAAGATGGCTTTCTCTGAAGGCAGCTGGATGCGTTTCCTGATGATCCACATGAACTGGGCCACTGTGATGTCAGAGGGCACAAGGTACTTCCTCTTATCAATGTCCACTATCTGCGAGCCAGACACCTTCTCCACTATCACCTGGAGCACATAGGTTAACAGAAAAATAGGGCTTTTAACACTGTTTGGTATGGCATGGGTTACATACATGCTCTAATATTGAGATTCACAGTTTTGTTCACTGCTGTAACAGAACCTATATGGCCATTATAGGATATACCAATATCAGTTTGTCAGTTGAACCCATAGTACTTCAGCCAAGTATTTACAGGCTTACAACTGCGTCAGGACAGGAGTGAGTCATTATTAAACATATTGGTTGGTTTCGTTTAAAATGTAACAGCCAAATCCATATTAAACCACCCATTTAAGAGTCCTGATTATTTACATGGAGTCTGGTGGGTTTGGCCATGCCGATTTCAGGACTGTTTCTGGTTAAACAAAAAGGATCTTACTCTTTAACAAAAAGTCTATCAAGTCTGTTTTTACCACTCACTCATTCTCTTCTTTTCCACCCATACCTGTCATTTACTCAACCAGACACTCGCTCATCTCTTGACTCTCTGTCACTCACTCGATCTGTACCCTTAACCCCCATCCCACTGCAAAAACACCCCCTTCCCCCATACTCACCGGTACTCTGTCAGGATATTTGTTTCGTATTTTGGCTGACTCCACACATCGATGCTCTGAGGTAGAGACAGGAAACAAACAGGAAGTCAGGATTAAAGGGATGAGTGAGGCCTCTTGGGAGCCTCTTCTCTTGCAGCCTTACTGCCAAATACAGCCAAGCCTTGTCCGATCCAATGCTCCATATGAAAGATCAAGCACAGCGTGAACAGACAGAGGAGTGGATGCTTTGTACAGCATGCAACTATACACCAAGTCAAAGTGGGATTATCTTCATACAGTCTTTATTAAATGATACTAAACATTGTAGTACTTATAATCTAAAGAGTGATAGTGCTTCTACTTCCAGTAGGCCTACATGTATGCTTTGTTATCAGGACCTGCAGCAGGCAGACACCGAACAGAGGCCAGAGAGGGGAGGGTGAGGTGATGGGTGATAAGATGTGGCGGATCCATTTAGGTTCAACACTTTGCACGCTTTCATTAGCCCAGATAAGAGGCCTACTTTTAGAAACATCTCTGCAAGACCAGCAGCAGTGTTTCTTTAAACAGGAGAGAGAAGCTTATCTGAAGCCAATATGAACACAGTTATGCTAAAAGGAGCTGAAGAGCTAAGTGACAGAAATGTCACTTATTGAGCTCTAAAACAACCTACTTCAGCTATGGAAGAGAACTTTAAACCAAACTCAGTTCAAAATGAATGCTCCCCCTGAAACCTTAATATGTTATTGTTAGTGGAACAAGTTACAATCTCTGGAACAAATACAAAGATAACACTCTTATATTCGGCATCTATGTAGTACACGGGCATTTACTAATGCTAATACTCGTGCTCTTTTTTATTTGTTTTGCTTGACATTTTTTGCTGTCTTTTGTCAGTAAAATATACCCCGATACCAAGCAGTGTGAAGCAATGCAAAAAGTTCCTATTCAAAGTAATGTTGAGAGAGCTTCTTGGTGGAGTCTTTTTGCCTAATAACTACTACACTAACCGTTTTCTACCAATATAAGCAGAAGACATTCAAGTCAGATGCTCGAATGGAATTTGGCGATGAAATGACTCCATGCAAAAGAAAGACACATCTCAGGGATAAAAACAGCTGACTAACATATCAGCAATATTAAAGGTGACAGCGGTCATTTGACTTGCAGGAAAAACGTGCTAGCATTTGTTGCTAGTCATGCAACGTTAGCAATTATGTATCAGTCCTCTGCTGGCTGCGGTGACCAACATGCATACTGCACCTATGTGTAATTATATGGCAAAATCGCAGAGAGAGCAAAACAGAAAGGAGGGCGCATGACATGACACGAGCATCTCTTGTTTCATAACAATCCAAACCCCTTTACCCAGGGAATGGTCCTCTTTAAACATCCATTTCATCTTTGCTGGATCCCCGCACTGAGGCGTGATGACACAGTCGAAAGGCGGGTTTCTAAATCCGCGGATAATGTCGGCGTAATGTCCAAAAATGCAGACAAAAGCGATCAAAACTACACGTCAACAACTGTCTCTCCTGCCCGAACAATCCAACTGGCAGTCTAGCTGGGAGGTGACGTCACCGTCCGACAGAGGGGGTGGTGAAAAATGATGCTACCTTCAAGTTCTCTCGGAAATAATAACAACATCCTCAATTAGACCAGGCAGCGGTGGTAGAAGTACTTCAAATAAAGTAGCAAGTGTACACCTAAAGGTAAAGCTGGTAAAGGTGGAGCTAATTTTCATTTATTTATATATTGTTGGCCAATTACTTTACAGAATGCTGGGAAGCTTGTCAATTTCTCCCAGGGGACCAATAAAGCCTTTTTAATAAAATAAAATCCTAATTTATTTATGGATTATATTTTGTATTACATGGTAACTAATAACTAAAAATGACAGATACATGTAGTGGCATACATGTTTTGCCTATGAGATGTAGTGTAGTAGAAGTATGAAGTACAGTAGCAGAAAAAAGGGGGCCACTGAGGCTGCACGTGTACCATACCAGATTGTTGTGCTGCTGCTACGCCCCTGCTCCCACACAGCGAAAATAGAAATAGAAACCAATGATAACACTGATAATCGACCCAGCTAATTTAAAATGAGCTGCAAAGTTTATTTGTATCTGGTTTCACTTGTTAGCAAAATACCTAACGCCGCAAAAGTAGCTAATTTAGGCTATTTCTATGGGATAACCCTTTTCTTCTGGGATAACCATGTGTGAACACTCCCGAATGGTCTTCCTGTTCGTCCTTTTTTACCGGCATTGCTTGAACGCAGCTTGACTGCTACCGTTGGCCGCCATGGTAACCGTGAGACGCTAAGCTAAGCTAAAACCTATGGCTAAAACATGGCGCGGTGTATGGTAACTGTAACGTTACCATAGACTGTAAATATGGTACTGGGGGCTAACGTAAATAGCATGTTGATACGCTAGCTACGTTTTGTCAAAAATACGCTCTCGATTACTTAACAAAGGTTTATCTGTGTTTGTCTTGCAGTTTGTTGTTGTGAGCGCATTCACTCATGTTACCATCTATGCTAGCTTGAGCATTGACGTTAACTAGCTAGCTAACGTTAGCTGGACTTGATGACACATAACCCTGGAGGCTACGAACGATATTCATATCGTTACCCATGGCTTTCTATGAAGTCTATTCCCACCCGGCTTTGATTCGGTACAAAACGAGTGTTTGCACGAAAGCCACTCTGTTTCTGGTCGTTGTTTTGTGCCTCACCTACATCCCACCTCTGCTCGTTGCCTACAGGAGCCAAGGTAAAGTAACTCGCTGTAACGTTAGCTAATGATGTCAAACACTCGCTGAACTAGCTACTATCATGACCGTGGCTCCTGTCGCTATTGCTAAATGATAAACTTTATATATGTCCGGGTGAAGTGTGAGTTAAGTACGCCGAAAGGCCAACGCTTTTGTTAAAGAAGTAGAAATGCAGCAGCAGTGGCAGCAAAAACTGTCCTGTCCTGTTAGTAGTGTCCTGAGGAGTGTCCCGGGACAGTCAGACACTGTCCTGTACACTGTCATCATGTCACACCCAGACAGTGGGAGTCACAGGACTGTCTGGGTGTGACAGGACAGTGTACAGGAGAGTGTCTGACGGTCCCGGGACACTCCTCAGGACACTACTAACATGACAGGACAGTTTTTGCTGCTCCTGCTTCTCTAGAAATGCTTGCTTGCTGTTAAAAGCCATGTTATTTTAGGTTTCTGGATAAAAAGAAGCACTTATGAGGAACAGCCGGTTGTGAGGTTTCAGTACCAGACTCTGCTGGTGGCAGCAACCAGTACTCAGGGAGACTACGTCGCCTGGAGCACCTTTCCCCATCTAAACAACATGCTTGGTGCCAACCTCCGGATGCCTGCTGTCTCTGTAAGAACACACTCACCGCAGCTTCCTCAAATGTGCAAGTGTCCCGCTTGTCATTTTTATTAATAGTACAGTGGATTTGAGAAAGTAGTTATCAGACTAGCAACCTACTATGATTGCAGTATGTACTATGTTTTTTTTCTTCTTCTTTTCTGCAGGTGCGCGAAGAGGACCAGAACCAGGATGGGAAGTTGGACCTCCTGATTTTTCAACTGGAGCTACCTCTAAAACCTGAGGAACAGGTGTACAGTGTACAACTGCTGCTCACCTTCAGCTACAAGCTCTTTGTATGTATTCCACTGCAGTACCTAGTCTCACGGTATATACATATATGAAATGTAAACTTGTCTGTGGCACGGTACCATTTCAAAGCTGTACTCAACCTGATGGCAGAAAGTAATGACAGACAATCTTCACTCAGACAAAATTCTGATCATGTTGTAGCTAATATTATTATAATTTACAACAATTTTAAATTACATTACAATGGCATTCATACATTTTTAATGTAGCCTAACATTTTTTGTAACCAAAAACTGATTTAAGGATTAAGTAAATTTTTGTTGTCATTGCGGTAAAGTCTTAGAAACAGCATTTGTTCAACAGTGTGTGTGTTGTGTGTGTGTGTGTGTGTGTGTGTGTGTGTGTGTGTGTGTGTGTGTGTGTGTGTGTGTGTGTGTGTGTAAAATAACGAGTGAAAAAAATTAATTCATAAAGTAATTCTTATTCCTCCTTTACAATTTAGTAAAGGATGGCTTTAGGACAGAATAGCTATTACATTTAATGAGCCACAGATCCTCTCCTGTGTGTATGTATGTATATGTACAGCCTGCCAACTGCAGTACGACACCAGGCCCATCCAGGCCCATCCAGGCCAGCCTTAGTCAGTGTTCCAGCTAAAGTAAAGGATATTATGTTGTTGTGTTTTCCCAGCGCATGTCCACAGTGGTGATGCAGAGCCTTGCTTATGTGCAGCACTCTTCTTCTGTCCCCGGAGCTAAGCTGTTCATCAGTGGAGACCTGAGGCTGATGCAGAGGACCCCCCTGCCTCACCGGGGACTGTACAACATTTACAACGTGAGTGGACACAGACTCACTAGCCATGTTTCCATCCACATGTTTTTATGAGAATTAAGTAATATCGAATGAAAAAAGCCTTTTGGAAAATTTGATAGAATTTCATGAATATCGACATAGTTTGTACGTTCGATCTCATCAGATTTCCTCTTAATTGCTAAATGGCTTATGCGATAAGCGCTGATGGTTATTTGCCGAATAAATAATGAATTGCGATTACGTTTTAGGTCATTTTATGGTTGCAACCCGCCATAACACGAAGAAGAAATAGTTTTAGGTCATTTTTGCTTTCTTTGCAGACATGGTGGGTGTCAACAAAGACAGATATAAGTGGACAAACGAGAAGACGAGATTCTTTTTATATTTAATTTACGAGTGAAATATAACAGCTATTTTAGATAGCAAAAATCTAAGAAATGGCATAATTTATCTGCATCATCATAGTGATGTTCTGATAGCATCGTTGTTGTCTTATTATAGCTTGATATGTCGCTATTATCTGGCACATAAGCACTATTATATCTTGTGCAATATTAATCATTTGTAGGTAGACGGCGCAATCCCTTTTGGCTAGCAAACTTTGTTAGCAAATGTTAGCTTGAATGTTCTGCAATTCAGTGTGAAAGTGAATGGAATCACAGGTTTTTATTTATTCGCATACATGTTTTTAGCGAACTTCAGATAATTCAAATGACAAGTGGATGGAAACATAGCTACAGTCTTTCTTTCTTTCCACCTGTTCTCTTTCCCTTGTTTTCTCCTTTTCCTTTTGCATCAAGACCAATTCAAGTAGAAAAAATATTTGGACACACAGTGAGACTCTACAGGCTACATTGTCCAAGGCTTGAGCAGAGCCTGGCAGAGCACTCTGCAGGACGCTTATAGCAGAAAACAACCAATGAAAGAAAATTTGTGAAAGGGACAATTTATGAATGGAAGAAGGTGCAATAGCAAGCCAGGAACTCAGGCAGTGATTGGTTGGATGAGATGAAATGGGAGGTACATGTAATAGAGGAAAGGAGAGACTGAACTGCAGTCAACAATGCAGATAAAGTCTTGGCACCAGTGTTATTATTTAACATACGGGAAAAAAACTACTCAATTGCAGTAATGTGAGTCATTGTAATTAGTTACTTTCCACCTCTGATAATCACAGTACAAATATTGCATGTTCATGTAGTGCTACCACACGCTGAGGGAGCTGTGACAGGAACAGTAGATCTTCATTTGTTAAGGTGTTGTTCTGTTTGATGCCAAGGTGTCAGTGATCGATGGCTCCAGCCCCTTTGCAAGTGCGTATGACCTGGACAACATAATTAGGAGCTACCAGGACAGGAACTGTAAGTTGACAAAGGCTCTCATTTTGTTTGCCTGCTTTTATTACTGCTGAATATACTGTGTGACTAAACCCCAAATCATCATAGGTCTGGCAATGCCAGTCTACCCAACCCTACACTGCATTACATATGCATTTTGTTAGATGTAGATATTGTAAAATATGACAACTTTTTTTCACTTTTCTCTCTCTGTTTTTTTGTCCCTTTCTTTGTTCTACCATAGTGACCACAGTACTGTCCTGTCCCATGCCGGTCTGGACTATGGGGCGAGCTGCTGGCTCTCCCTTTCAGCTTAATGCTGAGATCCGGTACCCTATGGAGGTCATAAGATATCCTTTAAAAAATGTTTAGGAAGGTGTGTTCTTTTTATATACCCTCCATGGTAACATATGACTTTAACCCCCCCAATTTAGTGCGTACAATAAGTAGAAAGTAAGGTATAATGTAGAGCGAGCCAGTCATTATTTTGAATTAGAACCCCAACAGGATGTAGCATGATGCTATCAGTGGTGGAACACGTATTCATTCAAGTGGCTATATGTAACATTCAGTTTGTGTTGATTCTAGCGGCCCCGTTGGACTAAAGTGGTAGTGTTTTTACCCACACCCGCTGTCGTAAAGGTCTTTTCTCTACGGTGCTGTATTACCAACTGTCGATTACTGCGTTAGCGTTACCAGGAGGTCATATAGTCGCGATGAATGTTTGAATGTCAAGCTTTCCTCTTTATTTCTGCCTTAACCGTCTCCTTCCACCTATCGTCCTGGCTTCTGGGAAACCATCAAATTTGCCTGGATTCAATACGTCAGTGTCCTCCTCATCTTCCTCTGGATCTTTGAACGCATACAGAGATTTGTTTTCCAGAACCAGGTTCTAACCACCGTACCCATACCTTTGGGAAAACCTCACCTGTCATGATGCAGTGGTAGTGCTTTGACCCCCAGGTATCCATAAATATTACATTTTTCTCACAAGGACCAACACTGATACTCTTTGTCTGGAATGTGATACCAAAATCAATGACTGTTTGAATTTTAATGAATAGCCATTAGGTCAGTTTTATAATTACATTATGACATACATAAACATCAAATTCTTCCTTTTATCACTATAAGATTTGTCTTCTTTAAGATTTGTCTTCTATGCAGGAAGTACACCAGTTCTGGCCCTGGAAAATGCATTTCTTTTACTGCTATTTGAAGCAATGGCAATGTATAGAAAATATCAGTACATATTATCATACAATTTGTATGTTTATGACAATTTGTGACAGCAATTAAAGAAATTCTTTGTTCACTTTTGTATTGTATTGTTAGTTTTAGGTGATGGATAATAAACGATTTGTACATTTCAACATGTATCTCCTTTAACTGTAATGCTTTCATCAACTTTCATCTTTGACACCAACTATAAAGACACCGTTTACAAATGCAAAAGATGGTTTCACTTATTTAGGGGTTCAAATTACACCTGAAATCAAAACTATTGTATCTTCAAATTATGACTTGCTAACAGAAAGTATAACCGAGACATTAAACCGCTTGACAGTAATGCCAATTTCAATGATCTTACGTATTAATATAATTAAAATGGATATATTGCCA